>NW_026880641.1:0-32368 GCF_032173495.1 Musca vetustissima | reverse complement strand
ACTATCTGTCGTCTTATTGTTCGTTATGACAATTGTTTTGTCACCTTGGCCCTATCGTGTTACGATATCCTAGTTTTGGCTCACTTCATTGGAATCACACACACACAGCGAGATAGCGAAGGAGTGAGTGCTAGAGAGAGATATTGGAATTGTAACAGTTAAATATTTGATAAATCTTGGTCATGTTCTACGTGGAGTGGAACATCGGACAACAATGACTACTATTGTTTATCATGGCATGAGGTGATACATAAAATATTTGTGCGGGTTCAGCAAAATATTGACACTGAAAAAAATGTGCATACAAATTTACAATACCTTGCTAATGGATTTTTTTCATGGACCTAAACAAGGCGTGGATTTTTTAAAGAATATTTTTTCATGGACCTAAACAAGGCGTGGATTTTTTAAAGAATATTTTTTCATGGACCTAAACAAGGCGTGGATTTTTTAAAGAATATTTTTTCATGGACCTAAACAAGGCGTGGATTTTTTAAAGAATATTTTTTCATGGACCTAAACAAGGCGTGGATTTTTTAAAGAATATTTTTCATGGACCTAAACAAGGCGTGGATTTTTTAAAGAATATTTTTTCATGGACCTAAACAAGGCGTGGATTTTTTAAAGAATATTTTTTCATGGACCTAAACAAGGCGTGGATTTTTTAAAGAATATTTTCATGGACCTAAACAAGGCGTGGATTTTTTAAAGAATATTTTTTCATGGACCTAAACAAGGCGTGGATTTTTTAAAGAATATTTTTTCATGGACCTAAACAAGGCGTGGATTTTTTAAAGAATATTTTTTCATGGACCTAAACAAGGCGTGGATTTTTTAAAGAATATTTTTTCATGGACCTAAACAAGGCGTGGATTTTTTAAAGAATATTTTTTTCATGGACCTAAACAAGGCGTGGATTTTTTAAAGAATATTTTTTCATGGACCTAAACAAGGCGTGGATTTTTTAAAGAATATTTTTTCATGGACCTAAACAAGGCGTGGATTTTTTAAAGAATATTTTTTCATGGACCTAAACAAGGCGTGGATTTTTTAAAGAATATTTTTTCATGGACCTAAACAAGGCGTGGATTTTTTAAAGAATATTTTTTCATGGACCTAAACAAGGCGTGGATTTTTTAAAGAATATTTTTTCATGGACCTAAACAAGGCGTGGATTTTTTAAAGAATATTTTTTCATGGACCTAAACAAGGCGTGGATTTTTTAAAGAATATTTTTTCATGGACCTAAACAAGGCGTGGATTTTTTAAAGAATATTTTTTCATGGACCTAAACAAGGCGTGGATTTTTTAAAGAATATTTTTTCATGGACCTAAACAAGGCGTGGATTTTTTTTCATGGACCTAAACAAGGCGTGGATTTTTTAAAGAATATTTTTTCATGGACCTAAACAAGGCGTGGATTTTTTAAAGAATATTTTTTCATGGACTATGAATGAAAGGACGAACAAATCCTGACTTTTTTCGAATAAGAAATCGGCCTTCAATGGTCAAATGAATGTTCATGTGTAGATACAAGACTGATATATTATAGCCAGAATCCTGGTCTTCTGTCGATAATGGTTTGATGACTGACCTTTAATTGCCACGCTGATGACAGTGTATGGACAGAAGGGTGACCTTTTCAAGAAGCCTGGTTTTCTATATCCTGAATAGCTGACCAGTATTCTAATTATCTATGACTAGAATACTGACATACGGGTCTTCTACATGTCCAGAAAACTGACCTTCTAGACTAGAAGTTCGACCTTTTATAGCTTAAAAGCTGACCTTGTATAGGTAGATGGTTGGTGTCTTTTTTTAATAGTAAGACTATATCTGAAAGTGTGACCTTATATAAATGAAAGGCAGGCCTTCTCAAATAGATGTCTGTCCTGCTGAACATCTCAATTGATTGCTAGAATTCTGATCTGCTGTGGATATGAGTCTCACCTTCTATGACCGGTCAGTCTTCCCAATTGTTAAAAGACCGACTCTGGTCATCTATAAGTACAGCTTTAGGTCTTAGATAATAAGACCTCCATGTCTTCCATAAGAAGATCTCCATGTCTTCGATAAGACAAACTTTTGGCTGACTCTCTCTCTGGGTAAGAAATCACCATTTATAGGCTAACTTCGATTTTTATGGATAAAAGGCTATTCATTTATGGATAAATTTCTTACATGTAGTATATAGGATCTTAGGCTTCACATATAAAATTCTGGCCTTCGATATATTGAAGACTGATCTTCTTTATTACTCACACTCCCAAAATTTGAGTGATTAATCTGGGTGATTTTTTTTTTTCTTTTTTTTTATTCACCTTAAGTGTGTGATCCAAATAAGTAGTCATAAAAATTTCCAAAAAAAAAAAATAAAACCAAAAATAAATTTAATACTTATAAAAATCCCCTGCCATAGTTATGGATATTTAAATAAAAAAGCTGAAAAAAATAAACAAACAAAACAAAAAATCGAACAATGAACCACAAACAAAAAAAATTCGAACAAAAATGAAATCATTTCATATTTGTTTACATAAGCTTCTGGTATTATTTTTTTTGATTTTTTGTCGGTTGTTTATTTTTCTGAGATTCCTCTTAAATGTTATTTTTATGGCATCATTAAATCAACTCATCACTTTCTCAGTATCGTGAGTATTATTATTATTTTTATTATTAAAAGCTGACGGAATGACAATGCCGTTAAAATGGTACAGAATGTGAAGTGGATTTCGTTTTTGCAGCGGGAGCAGCAGCAGCGGCTTTCATTATTATTATAGATTGCTCTTGATTTGCTTATTATATAGATATATAGCATTTGGGTTTGCCCCCAAACAGAAAAACCCGCACAGCACAGCAGAGCTTACCTTGCCTTTTTATACCCTTCACCACACTGTGGTACAGGGTATTATGTCTTTGTGCATATGTTTGTAACAGGCAAAAATAATCGAGATAGACCCATGGTTCCTTTTGAGAATATGCATAGAATCACTTTCTAAGTCGATTTATGCATGTCCGTCCGTCCGTCCGTCTGTCCGTCAGTCTGTCTGTCCATGTTAAATTGTAAACAAAGTACAGGTCGCATTTATGATCCGAATTGGATGAAATTTGGCATAGGTCACTTATTCGGCCCAAGGACGAACCCTATTGAAATTGGGAAAAATCGGTTCAGATTTAGATATAGCTCCAATATATATTTAACCGATTTAATGTAAACGGTCCCTATATATCTTTCGATTTGGACGAAATTTGGTACAGCCTAATCATTTAGGTCTAGAATGATGTCTGCCAAGTTTCGTGAAAATCGGTCCAGATTTAGATATAGCTCCCATATATAGTTTCGTCCGATTTCATGTAAATGGTACCCCAAAGTCCCTATATATCTTTCGATTTGCACGAAATTTGGCATAACGTACTGAATTGAGCCTAGAATAATGTCTGCCAACTTTCGAGAAAATCGGCCCAAATTTAGATATAGCTCCCATATATAGTTTCGTCGGATTTCATGTAAATGGTGCCCCAAAGTCCCTATATATCCTTCGATTTGGACGAAATTTGGCATAACGTACTGAATTGAGCCTAGAATGATGTTTGCCAACTTTCGAGAAAATCGGTCCAAATTTAGATATAGCTCCCATATATAGTTTCGTCCGATTTCATGTAAATGGTGCCCCAAAGTCCCTATATACCTTTCGATTTGCACGAAATTTGGCATAACGTACTGAATTGAGCCTAGAATGATGTCTGCCAACTTTCGAGAAAATCGGTCCAAATTTAGACATAGCTCCCATATATAGTTTCGTCCGATTTCATGTAAATGGTGCCCCAAAGTCCCTATATATCTTTCGATTTGCACGAAATTTGGCATAACGTACTGAATTGAGCTTAGAATGATGTCTGCCAAGTTTCGTGAAAATCGGTCCTGATTTAGATATAGCTCCCATATATAGTTTCGTCCGATTTCATGTAAATGGTGCCCCAAAGTCCCTATATATCTTTCAATTTGCACGAAATTTGGCATAACGTACTGAATTGAGCCTAGAATGATGTCTGCCAACTTTCGAGAAAATCGGTCGAAATTTAGATATAGCTCCCATATATAGTTTCGTCCGATTTCATGTAAATGGTGCACCAAAGTCTCTATATATCTTTCGATTTGCACGAAATTTGGCATAACGTACTTAATTTAGCCTAGAATGATGTCTGCCAAGTTTCATGAAAATCGGTCCTGATGTAGATATATCTCCCATATATAGTTTCGTCCGATTTTATGTAAATGGTGCCCAAAGTCCCTATATATCTTCCGATTTGCACGAAATTTGGTACAGCCTAATTATTTAGGTCTAGAATGATGTCTGCCAAATTTCGTGAGAATCGGTCCAGATTTAGATATAGCTCTCATATATAGTTTCGTCCGATTTCTTGTAAATGGTGCACCAAAGTGCCTATATGTCCTTCGATTTGCACGAAATTTCGCATAACGTACTGACTTGAGCCTAGAGTGATGTCTGCCTTGTTTTGTGAAAATCGGTCCAGATTTAGATATAGCTCCCTTTTATTATAGATTGATTTTAAGTAATTGACGCACCAAAGAACCAATAGGAACAAAACGTTCTGAAATTAGTATAACCTAACCTGTGACAAGTTTGTTTGAAATCGCTTAATATTTGGATAGAGCTTCCATACATATTTTCGCCCGATTTCAAGTAAATTGGACATCAAACTCCTCATGTTAGTCAGATTGACATCAAATTTTGCACATCGTACAAAATTGAGCATAGAATAACGTAGTTGCGTTTTCTAGAATTACAGACATAGCCCAACGGATGACCTATTTATATTTGTTTGAAGTCGATTTACATACTTTATGGATAGATCTAGGTAGATTCACATTTAGATAAATACCACATATTTTATTTCATCCAATTTCATGCTAATAGTCCTGTTTAATATACCCATAGTGGTGAAGGGTATCATATAGTCGGCCCCGTCCGACTTTACTACTTTCCTTACTGGTTTTATTTTTGCTTTATTTGTTTAAGTGTTGAATAATTTATTTGAGTCTAGTGGCATAGCTGCGGGTCTTTACATTTAACGCAAAAAGGCGAAAAATAACATCTTAATGTAGATGTGTTAAATTATTTGTTGGGGTGTGTGTATGTATGTTTGTATATCACCGAGGTTCATTGTCAGTAATGCATGCCGTGATTTTTTTACCTCATTATTGTTTATTTATTATTATTGACTCAATTGAACTAATTTGTTGTGCAGTTTTTTTCATGGGAAGAAATCATTGCTTCAGTTCGTTTGAATTTTTGTAACCAACCACCTCCTGCACACTTCACTGCTTCTTTCTTCCAGACAATTAACACTCTCTAATATTAAGTGTTGAGTCAGCACATTTCTAGCACTTATTATGCTATACTTTTTCGTCGAACGAACAATCGATCGATTTTTTTTTTGCAAAATTAGTTTTATATTAAAAATTCTACTATTGTTGTTGCTGCTGTCATTTATTAGTGTCGTCTATTTGTTCTATAAATTATTTTGAAATACTTTGAAGAATTAATAGCCCGTTTGACTGTGGCATTAATGATCGGAATGTTAATATTCGGCATAGACAGTGATTTTTGCATATTCATTAATTAATTAAATAAACAAAATGTAAGGGAAATTATCTCACAGTAATTAAAAGCAATTAAATAATTATTTCATAGTCCAAATCAAAAGACTTAAGAAAGGAACTTGTTTTAAATTAAAAACTAACTTATTTGGCTTGCAAATTTAAAGGGTTTTCGGTGATATAAGACGAAATACGTGGGATCCGGAATCCTAGCCAGACCGAATACTTATAAGAGTAATTTAAAAGAAGAGACTGGCTCGCAGTCTGAATGAGGAAATATTTTTTTAATAAATCCATGCCTTGTCTAGGTTCTTGAAAATATTTTTATACCCTTCACCACTCTGTGGTACAGGGTATTATGTATATGTGCATATGTTTGTAACAGGCAAAAGGAATCGAGATAGACCCGTGGTTCATTTTGAGAATATTCATCCTTTTCCATGTATTTTTGTGAACATAGTACAGGTCGCATTTATTATCGGATTTGGCTGAAATTTGGCACCGGTCACTTATTTGGCCCAAGGACGAACCCCACTGATCTGCTTGAATTTTGATATAACGTACTGAATTGAGTCTAGAATGATGTGTGTAAAATTTCTTGAAAATCGCTTCATATTTAGATATAGCTCCATTTACGTCCGATTTAAGGTAAATGGTTCACCGAAGTCCCTATATATCCTTCGATTTACACGAAATTTGGCATAGCGTACTAATTTAAGTCTAGAGTGATGTGTGTTAAGTTTCGTGAAAATCGGTTCAAATTTAGATATAACTCCCATATATATTTTCGTCCGATTTAATGAAAATGGTGCACCAAAGCACCTACACGTCTTTCAATTTGGACGAAATTTGGCACAGCGTACTCAATTAAGTCTAGAATGATGTGTGTTAAGTTTCGTGAAAATCGGTCCAGATTTAGATATAGCTCCCATATATAGTTTCGTCCGATATCATGTAAATGGTGCACCAAAGTCCCTATAAATCCTTCCATTTGTACGAAATTTGGCATAACGTACTGAATTGAGACTAGAGTTGTTGCTGTCAAGTTTCGTGAATATCGGTCAAGATTTAGATATAGCTCCCATATATATTTTCGTCCGATTTTATGTGAATGGTGCACCAAAGCCCCCATATATCCTTCGCTATGCACGAAATTTGGAATAGCGTACTGAATTGAGTATAAAATTATGTGTGTACAATTTCTTGAAAATCGGTTCAGATTTAGATATAGCTCCCATATATATTTTCGCCCGATATACCAAAGCATCTATATATCTTTCGATTTGCACGAAATTTGGCATAACATACTGAATTGAGACTAGAGTTGTGGCTGTAAAATTTCGTGAATATTGGTCAAGATTTATATATAGCTCCCATATATATTTTCGTCCGATTTTAGGTAAATGGTGCACTAAAGTCCCTGAAAATCTTTCGATTTGCTAGAATTTTTGTATAGCGTACTGAATTACGTCTAGAATGATATGTGCTAAGTTTCGTGAAAATCGGTTCAGGTTTAGATATAGCTCCCGTAAATAGTTTCGCCCGATTTTTGGTAAATGGTACACCAAAGTACCTGAAAATCTTTCGATTTGCACGAAATTTGGCATAGCGTACTGGATTGAGTCTAGAATGATGTGTGTAAAATTTCTTGAAAATCGGTTCAGATTTAGATATAGCTCTTATACATATTTTCGCCCGATCGCCCGATGGTGCACCAAACTCCTCATGTTTGTAATATGGACATGAAATTGTGCATAGAATGACGTAATTGCGTTTTGCAGAAGTTCAGAGATAGTCCGACCGAGTTCATGTTAATTTGGCTCCAAATTTTCAACGGATGCCCGATTAATATAAATTTTTATGGATTGATCTAAGTCGGTTCACATTTAGATAAATGTCATGTTAGTGGCCCTTCTGTTAGGATGCATCTGTTTAATATACCCATAGTGTAGAAGGGTATCATATAGTCGGCCCCGACCGACTTGGTTACTTTCCTTACTGGTTAAATATATCCATGCCTTGCCTAGGTTCTTGAAAATATTTTTTAATAAATCCACGCCTTAAATTGGACTTGAAAATATTGTTTAATAAATCCACGCCTTAAATTGGTCCTTGAAAATATTTTTAAATAAATCCACGCCTTAAATTGGTCCTTGAAAATATTTTTAAATAAATCCACGCCTTAAATTGGTCCTTGAAAATATTTTTAAATAAATCCACGCCTTAAATTGGTCCTTGAAAAAATTTAATAAATCCACGCGTAATATAGACCCTTAACAATATTTCTTCATAAATCCACGCCTAATATAGACCCTTAAAAATATGTTTTCATAAATCCACACATTATATAGACCATTAAAAATATTTTTAATAAATCCACGCCTTATATAGACCATTAAAAATATATTTTTTAATATCATAATTGGTCCAAAAAATTTTCCTAAAAATTAACTCTTATAAGTCCTTCAAAATATGACCCCAAAATACGTTACTCATAGTATTCATTCTGTATCGTAATGTATAGAACCTCATATCATCTATATTCATGTTTGAGTCTTAAGTCTTTTGTTTGTTTATTTCTGTGCATTTTCACCTCCAACAAGATATAAAAACCAAGACCTATGACAATTGTCAATGGCGATGATGGTGGGTAGTTAGGTGACATTAATAATGTTATGCAATAGTTTCAGTTAGGTTTCTTGTTGTTGGAATTGTTATTGTTGTTGTTGTCATATGTATGTTTTTGCCTCCTATGCATCAGTCATGCGTGCATCATATTAATTTTCCGCTAACTTTGAAAATTATGCTAACCTTGACAGCAAAAATTGGTATACAGCAACGGTAGAGCAGAACAATAACCGAAGCAAGAAAAAAGGCAACAACAACAAATAAATAATAACAATAATATTTATTTGGTGGCATGCCGAAAACAATAACACAATGCACACGACGACTTGGAAAAAAATTAGTTGTGTTTTACAAGAAAATTAACCCAGAAATTACAGAAAAGGCAAAGCGAATGAAAAAAAATAATTTTCTTTAAATTTGTTAACAATGTATTAATTTAGGGGGGTGGTTTGGGCAATGACAGAAGAACACCATTAACAATACTAAAACAATACCCAAAACGAACAGATTTTCATATTTACCATGAATCAAAATGTCACTGGGTGTATGTGTGTGTGAGCTTGTGTCATGATTAAAATACAAAATTGTCTTAAAAAGTTTGTAGTTTTTTGTTGTTGTGTTCAACAATAGCATAATTATCACACATGCAATGTGTCTTTAAGTTCATTGAACAATTCTGAAAACAAAAACAATTGCAAAAAAAATCAAAAAAAAAACCCAAAACACTAACCAACTTCAGCTTGTGGCTGACTGCACTTTTGGGGCCAAACACAACTGAATTTTGAATTTTCCATTTCCATTGTTGTTTTGTCTTCGAAAAAAAGAGAAAAATTATTTATGAAAATTAAATGACAATAAACAAAAACCCCCAGCCACCTACAACATGACATGCAACACATATGAGTATATGTCTGTTTGTTGTTGCTATTGTTGCCACTGTTGGTGGCATGAAGTCGTTGCTGATGGTTTTTCTTGGGTTATGTTGTTCATTCTGTTTGCTGTTGACAAATTAACATAATTTAGTTTTGCCAAATTAAGCTGTTGATTTGAAAAAAAGTAAGACAAGGTCGTATATCAGAGTAATTTAATGGCATTGAATTTTGATGTCTTGTAAAGAAAAACTAAAAAACAACAAACAAACCATTGTAAATTTTACAATTCATAATTTATGATTTATAATGAGGGGACAATAAGAATAAAATTAATAATATGGACGGTACTTCAAATATATAATTGAATTGATATAAAATGAACATAAAAATATTTTAAAACACTGATACAAGGCTTGGAATGTTATAAATATTATTTTAAGGACCTGCATATGACGTGGATTTATTAAAAAATATTTTGAGGGGCCTATCTAAGGCGCGAATTTATTAAAGAATTTTTTTTCAAAGACCTACAATGGGCGTGGATTTATTAAAACATATTATCAAGAAAGCCAGCATTCTGCCTATGGAATTCTATAGACAGAAGTCTGGCCATCTATAGAATTGCAGCCCTGGGCATATCACTGGCCTGTCTTCTGCCTATATAGGACTAGCTTTCGGTCTATAGAAGGCCGGGTTTCTGTCTATAAATGATCAGGTTTCTTTGTATACTATTGATAGCCAGTCTTTCCCCTATAAAAGGCCAGCCTTCCAATTCAAAAAAAAAAATAATGCTTTTCTCTATAGAATTTCAGCCTTCATTCTACTGAAGATCAGCCTTCTGCCTATAAAATAACAGATTTCATTCCATCGAAGGCAAGCCCTCGGTTTGTAAAAGCCCATATAGCAATAATTCAATATTTTTTTTATATCGAAATAAAATTATTAAAAAAATATTTGTTAAAAAGTTTTACGTCTTAGATATTTTTATTTATATTTTTTAATAAATCCACGCCTTAAAAAGACCCTTAAAAATACCATTAAAAATATTTTTTAATAAATCCACGCCTTAAAAATATTTTTTTAATATACTCACGCCTTATATAGACCATTAAAATATTTTTTAATAAATCCACGCCTTATATGGAACAATTTTTAATTGGCCCTTGAAATTATTTTTTAATAAATTCATGAATATTCTTTAAAAATCAACACTTATAAGTCCTTGAAAAAATACGTCCAAATACGTTACTCAAAGTCTGAAATGTAGAGAACCTCATATCATCTATATTCATGTTTGTGTCTTAAGTCTTTTTTAAAAAAATATTTTCAGGGACCTATCTAAGGCGCGAATTTATTAAAGACATTTTTTCAAAGGCCTACAATAGGCTTGGATTTATTAAAACATATTATCTAGACCCTTGATAATAAGGCGTGGATTTGAAAAGGGTTTATTAGATAAATATTTTCAAGTATTTAAAAAATCAAGAACTTCAATGAATCGGGCTTTTCATATTTTTACTAATTTCAACTTCTTTCTATTTCAGTTTCTAATAAATTATTGTTGTCCCTTAGAAAAAATTGTGCAAAAATTACTATTGCAAAAAATTAATTCCATGAATAAATATTTGGCCACAAAAAATGCACTTCACATTTTTACTTCTGACCATATATGACCTGGAACACGCATACACAAAATGACTTTAACTTGGAAACCATGGGCAAACATTATTTTTGGAAACACACACGTTTTTATTCAAATCATACTTGTTGTCTCTTTTTTCCCCATTTTGCCACAGCTCACGCATTCTATGACTGGCGAAAAAAACGCCAGTTTGGGTATTTTTTTTTTTACTATTTGGCCAGCAGGGCGAAGCGATGAAAACAAATCTGAAGGCATTTTTACAAATTGGAATCAATTTATTTACATGGATCACGTTTTAATTGTTCAACAGATTTTAACATACAAAGGAGTCGAGAAGAAGATGATGCTGTTGTTCGGCTTAGCCTTAAAAAGGGAAAACGTTTTTCGGTAGGTTTTTTATTTTTCTTTCCAATACCTTGTTCATGCTCAGAATTCCCCTTTCGGCCCTAGGCAAATCTATTGTCACCATACTCTTTTGGCTAATAAAATCGGTACTTTGTTTGGCCCAGAAAAATGGAAATTAAGCAGAATAGTTAAGCGGTAGCAACAATTTGCAAATCAATGAAAATGTTTTTTCTTTGTGATACAAAAAAAAAACAACAACAACAACTGAGACCGAAAAATTTCCCAATTGGTGAAGAAGATGCTACGGTGGTAGAATTTATTTATTTAGTAACGTATCCGTATTTTCATAAGCGTGGATTTCTTAAAGAACAATTTTCGGGAACCTAAGGCGTGGATTTTTTATAGAATAATTTTCCGGGAAACTAAGGCGTGGATTTTTTATAGAATAATTTTCCGGGAACCTAAGGCGTGCATTTTCTTGCAGAATAATTTTCTGGGAACTTAAGGCGTGGATTTTTTTATAGAATAATTTTCCGGGAAACTAAGGCGTGGATTTTTTATTGAATAATTTTCCGGGAACCTAAGGCGTGGATTTTTTTATAGAATAATTTTCCGGGAACCTAAGGTGTGGATTTTTTATAGAATAATTTTCCGAAACCTAAGGCGTGGATTTTTTAAAGAATAATTTTCCGAAACCTAAGGCGTGGATTTTTTATAGAATAATTTTCCGGGAACCTAAGGCGTGGATTTTTTATAGAAAAATTTTCCGGGAACCTAAGGCGTGGATTTTTTATAGAATAATTTTCTGGGAACCTAAGGCGTGGATTTTTTATAGAATAATTTTCCGGGAACCTAAGACATGGATTTTTTATAGAATAATTTTCCGGGAACCTAAGGCGTGGATTTTTTATAGAATAATTTTCCGGGAACCTAAGGCGTGGATTTTTTATAGAATAATTTTCCGGGAACCTAAGGCGTGGATTTTTTATAGAATAATTTTCCGGGAAGCTAAGGCGTGGATTTTTTATAGAATAATTTTCCGGGAAACTAAGGCGTGGATTTTTTAAAGAATATTTTTTCAAGGAGTAAACTAAGGCGTGGATTTTTTATAGAATAATTTTCCGGGAAACTAATGGCGTGGATTTTTTATAGAATAATTTTCCGGGAAACTAAGGCGTGGATTTTTTATAGAATAATTTTCCGGGAAACTAAGGCGTGGATTTTTTATAGAATAATTTTCCGGGAAACTAAGGCGTGGATTTTTTATAGAATAATTTTCCGGGAAACTAAGGCGTGGATTTTTTAAAGAATAATTTTCCGACACCTAAGGCGTGGATTTTTTTAAAGAATAATTTTCCGACACCTAAGGCGTGGATTTTTTAAAGAATAATTTTCCGACACCTAAGGCGTGGATTTTTTAAAGAATAATTTTCCGACACCTAAGGCGTGGATTTTTTTAAGTATAATTCTCCAGGAACTTATGGCCTTACTCCTCCCAACGCCCCTGTTTTCCCTTTCCGAACTACTTTTTAATTTTCTTCGTACTCTCACTACAAAGAAAGTCAAATTTTAATCGAAACGTTTTTCTTTTTTTTTACTCATCTTAATTTTTTTAATTGTTTTACAATTAGTTTTTTTGTTTTAGATTTCATTGAAATCTAAAACAGATAAACATTTTTCTGTTCAGATAAGCCATCAAAGCAGTTAAAAACCACAGCATTTAAACACAGAAACCAAACACACAACAACAACGCCGACATCACAACAAACTTACTATGCAAACACGAAAATACCAAGTTAAAAATCTCCGCGTCTTAAAAATGATCATTTAATGGTCATTAACTTCTCAAAAGACTTTGCACTTGGTTGGGGTTTTTTTTCACTTCACTTCAGTAGCTCCCTGAGACATGGGAAACGGATTTGAATTGAAGCTTTGGGAAAATTTAAATTAACTTGTTTCAATTTCACATAGAATTGGGTTAGTCAAGTTGTGATTGAGAGTGTAATCATGTCGCCCACTAGCCACCCCGTCACCCCGTCATCGGGGTAATTGTAAAATCATTAACTTAAAGTTAAAATGAATAAACAAAAACAAAAGACTTAAGAAACAAACTTTTACTTTTATTTACTTGCTTGCCAGCCATGTCGCCCGTCTTGCACTCCGTGTCATTACTGTGGAGTGCAGCTCTGTGAAATCGACAATGGTTTGGTTCATTCATTCATTCATTCATTCATTCATAACTCTTAAGAGGGTCATTTGGTGTAGTGTGTGGCATTTTCATATTTATTTTAATTATTGCTTATTATTTGTTTCTATTGTTGGATGGTTGTTTTGAGTGGAAGTTTGAAAAATAATTTTCAGAATAAAGAAAAAATACAATAGGACAATATTACGATATGCAATGGCATAAGAATATTTTTTATAAGAGTGTTAAAATAATTTTAAAACTTTTATTTTATTGTCATGTAGTTGTCCATGCAACTAATTTTTGCAACTAATCCTTTAATAGGTCATTAAAAATATTTTTTAAAAAATAGTGTAATCATTAAAAATTATATTTTTAAAAAATTAAGTCATCATTAAAAAAGATGTTTAAGCTTCTACGACTTGCTAAAGCCCTTAAAAATATTTTTGAACCTAAAAATATACATTTTTTTTTAATCCATGCCGGAGATAGGTCCTTAAATTTTTTTTTAATAAATCCACGCCTCCAAAGGGCCTGAAAAATATTTTTTTAATAAATATTTAAAAAAAATCCACGCCTTGTTTAGGTCCTTAAAATATCTTTTTAATAAATAAGCGCCACCGATACGTATTAAAACCAGTAAGGAAAGTAGTCGAACTGGGCTGACTATATGGTACCCTTCACCACTTTGGGTATATTGTAGATATGTATCCTAACAATTGCATGTCAATGTTCCATCGAAGGAACATACTCATGTCTTTCTGCAACCTATGATAAATTTGAATTCATTCGGATAGATTTAGAGTCGTCTGCGTACCATGGGACAAATTTATGGAAAAAGATTTATAGCAAAATTTATACACGCTATTCGGTATGCCGCACTGCTAAACATTTAATTTCAATCAGACACCCGTTCGATATATATATATATATATATATGGAAGCTGTACCAATTTCATGAAAACGCAATAACGTCATTAGAGTCTCAATTTGATACGTTGTGCAAAACTTCCAACAAACGAACATTCGTGTGAATCGGAATCGGACAATCGATATCTGAACCGATTTTCCGAAACTTACCACACATCATTCTAGCCTCAATTAATTACGCTATGCCAAATTTCGTGCAAATCTAAGGATATATAGGGACTTTGGTGCACCATCTACCTAAAATCGGAAAATATATATGGGAGCTATATCGAAATCTGAACCGATGTTTACGAAATTTAACACACATCATTCCAGACCTAATTCAGTACGCTGTACCAAATTTCGTGCAAATCGAATGATATATAGGGACGTTGGCGCATAATTTACATTATATCGGACGAAC
This sequence comes from Musca vetustissima, assembly GCF_032173495.1. Taxonomy (NCBI): domain Eukaryota; kingdom Metazoa; phylum Arthropoda; class Insecta; order Diptera; family Muscidae; genus Musca; species Musca vetustissima. The sequence goes on along the minus strand of NW_026880641.1, from coordinate 17,739 downwards.
ATATATATGGGAGCTATATCGACCGATTTTCCCGAAACTCACCACTTATCATTCTAGACTCAATTTAGTACGCTAACCCAAATTTGGTTCAAATCGAAGCATATAAAGTGAATTTGGTGCACCATATAGATAAAATCGGACGAAAATATATATGGAAGCTATATAAAATTCTGACCCAATTTTCTCGAAACTAAAGATCAATTAATAATTCTAGGCTCCATAATTCTAGGCTCAATTAAGTACGCTATGCCAACTTACGTGCAAATCAATAGATATATAGGGACTTTAGTACACCATTTACATAAAATCGGACGAAACTATATATGGGAGCTATATCTAAATTTTCACGAAACTCAGGACACATCACTCTAGACTTAATTGATTATTCTGTTCCAAATTTCGTGCGAATCTAAAGATAAATAGAGACTTTAGTGCATCATTTACATAAAATCGGACGAAACTATATATGGGAGCTATATCTTAATCTGACCCTATTTGCTCGAAACTTGGCTCACGTCATTCTGGACCTAATTCAGTACTCTATGCCAAATTTCGTGCAAATGGAAAGATATATAGTAACTTTGGTGCCCCATTTACCTTAAATCGGACGAAAATATATATGGGAGCTATATATAAATCTGAACCGATTTTCAGGAAATTTGACACACATCATTCTAGGCGTAATTCAATACTCTATGCCAAATTTCGTGCAAATCGAAAGATATATAGGAACTTTGGTGTACCATTTACATAAAATTGGAAAAACTATATATGGGAGCTATATTTAAATATGAACCGATTTTCTTGCATTTCAATAGGATTCGTCCTTGGGCCAAATAAGTGACATGTGCCAAATTTCATCTAAATCTGATCATAAATGCGACCTGTAATTTTAACATCTACAGACGGACGGACATGCATAAATGGACTCAGAAAGTGATTCTATGCATAGACACATGGTTCCTGCATGTGTATATCTCTTTTCGTTTTGCCTGTTACAAACATATGCACAAAGACTTTATATCCTGTACCACAGTGTGGTGAAGGGTAATACTTTTCAAATCCTCGCCTTAGAGGTCTTTGAAAAAATATTCTTTAAACAAATCCGCTATCCATAGAATAAGTCATTGATGCGGAGCAGTATAGTCGGACGGGGCCGATTATATGATACCCTGCACAACTACCACGAAAAGCTAACTTTCTGCGGTTGCATATTCTGAGCTTGAGTGACTATGAACACAGTCACCTTTACATATAGTTGTCTTCATTGGGCCGAACTCATCCTACATGCAAAATTTCGTGAAGATTGGTCCACAACTGTGGCCTGTATCGTGTTTACAAATTATAATGGACAGACAGACGGACGGACGGACACCCATGGCTAGATCGACTCAGCTAGTCGAGATATGACGATCGTTGTACTTAAAGGTGGGTCTAGGAGCAATATTTCGCGGCGTTCCAAACTCTTGGAGCTGCACAAAGCTATAATACCCTGACAACATAGTTGTGTAGGGTATAAAAATATATTCTTTAAAAATTCACGCTTATTTCGACCCTAAAAAATGAAATTGAGTTTTAAGAGTATAACACATTGTATAACAGTTTTTTACAGGCCACAATATCAAAAAAATTGTCATAGATATCTTAAATTCCGTTTTAATACTATTTGAAGCATATAACACTTTGTATAACAGTTTTCATAACTGTTATACAAACTGTTATACACAAAATAAAAACGTCATTTTTTTAATTTTTAGTTGTAGATTATTGTAAAAATATTGTCCGATCATTTCATTGAATTATAAGACCCCGTTTGGCATGTTGTATTGACTGTATTACCAACCAATCAGGCTGCTATTGTTGGAACTTTTTTATACAAAAAAATTACCAATCAAGTTTAAGGCCTTTCTAGAGTCTCAATATAACTGAGTTTGGGAAATTTACTTTCAGAAAATAAAACTTAAGGGATATCCAAGATTTCTTGTAGTCCTCTTTTTATTGTCTCCAAACATTTTGTTCTTGAAATTTTAAATTAATTTTTGATGTTCTAAAAATTTTGTTCTTAGAACTTGAAATATAATTCTATTCGAAATTTAATATATATATATACATTATTTTTCCACCACAAAGTATTTAATTATAATTGGTCGCTTGTGTGATTTTCTGTGACACAGAAAATGCAATTGTTTATTGTTATTTTTTTTCCAGAGGATTGTAGTTATTAGTGTTGTTGTTGTTGCTGTTTGTAGAAGAAATAAAACGACAATGACTAGCTATCTATATAAAACTTATCTAATACGACAACAATGGTTAATGATTGCTCCTCATATAACTATAAGTATGCATCCGAATGGCCAGAATGAATTCGAAAATTCACAATTCTAGCTTCAATGAATAACTGGCTGGCTAACTTGGATGAATGAATGAGTGAGTGACTGGTTGGCTGACTGACTGACGGACTAACCGACTAACTGACAAACTGCATTGAATAACGTCTATTGAGAAAAACTAAACGAAAACTACAAAAGGCAAGAACAAAAAATTATAGTCACCATATTGAAACTTTATATGTTTCAAGGTCGTACGAGGGAAGTTAAGTTCATAACAACAACTACAACAATAACGATTTTTTTTCTTTGCAAAAATAAATAAAAATTAGAAAAAAACCAATCTGATATCTTTATGAAAACGAAAATGAAAACAAAAATTTGTGTGTGGAGATTTTTGTTTTTTTGTCAAACGCTTCAGTAACCGACATTGACAGTCATAGTTTAAATCAAATGAAATCAAGCAAACATTTTTATCTTGATTTAAGGGGTGCGGGAGGGGTCTGGGTAACACAATGTACTTTAGATTTGCTTAATAGAACTCTAGTTAAAAAAATAATAAAGGTTATTTGAAAAAAAACTATGAAAAATATTAGCTTTACTTGCAAGTTAATTATGACCATCTTCGGGGGATATGTGGGAGCTTCACAGCGGGGAGAAGGGGTGTTTGAGAGGAGGTGGGCCTTTGTTGAAATGTGTGTGTGCGTGTTTTGCACATCTTTAGGTTTTCCATTATTCCACATGTGAACAAAATATCGATCGCTTATCTATTTGCTTATAGTTGAAGTCGTTGTTGTTGTTGCTTTTCCATAATAAAACTTGTTGGAGCGTTACATTTTAATGACAGTGATGATGATGTGAAGTCGATTCTATTCTAAATGAAAATAATTCATTGTAACTAACTTAGAATGTTTATTGTTGTTTGTTAAAAATAGTCTAGAAGGTGAGATGGCAAATTGTGGAGATAGTTTTTTTAACAATATTTTTTCAGTGATCAACATGGCTTGTTATACCCTTCACCACTCTGTGGTACAGGGTATTATGTCTTTGTGCATATGTTTGTAACAGGCAAAAGGAAATGAGATAGACACATGGTTCCTTTTAAGAATATGCATAGAATCACTTGATGAGTCGACTTATGCATGTCCGTCCGTCTGTTGATGTTAAATTACAAACAAAGTACAGGTCGCATTTATAATCCGATTCGGATGAAATTTGGCAGAACGCACTTATTTGGCCCAAGGACGAACCCCATTGAAATTTGGAAAAATCGGTTTAGATTTAGATATAGCTCCCATATATATTTTCGTCCGATTTAAGGTAAATGGTGTACCAAAGTCCCTATATATCTTTCGATTTGCACGAAATTTGGTATAGCCTACTAAATTAGGTATTGAATGATGTGTGCTAAGTTTCGTGAAAATCGGTTCAGATTTAGATATAGCTCCCATACATAGTTTTGGCCGATTTTAGGTAAATGGTGCACCAAAGTCCCTGAAAATCATTTGATTTGAACGAATTTTTACATAGTGTATTGAATTAAGTCTAGAATGACGTGTGCTCAGTTTCGTGAAAATCTGTTGAGATTTAGATATAGCTCCCATATATAGTTTCGCCCGATTTAAGGTAAATGGTGTACCAAAGTCCCTATATATCTTTCGATTTGTTTGAAATTTGGCACAGCGTAATGAATTAGATCTAGAATGATGTGTGTTAAGTTTCGTGAAAATCGGTTCAGATTTGGATATAGGTCCCATATATATTTTCGTCCGATTTAAGGTAAATGGTGTACCAAAGTCATTATATATCTTTCGATTTGCACGAAATTTGGCATAGCGTACTGAATTAAGTCTAGAGAGGTGGGTGTTAATTTTTGGGAAATCGGTTCAGATTTGGATATAGCTAACATATATATTTTCGTCCGATTTAAGGTAAATGATGTACTAAAGTCTCTATATATACTTCGATTTGCACGAAATTTGGCATAGCGTACTGAATTAAGTCTAGAGAGGTGGGTGTTAATTTTTGGAAAATCGGTTCAGATGTAGATATAGCTCCCATATATATTTTCGTCCGATTTTATGTAAATACTGCACCAAAGTCGCTTTATATGCTTCGATTTTCACAAAATTTGGCTTAGGGTACCAAAATGAATCTAGAATGATGAGTGGTGAGTTTCGGGAAAATCGGTCGAAATTTCGATATAGCTCCCATATATATATTTGTCCGATTTTATGTAAATGATGCCCCAACGTCCCTATATATCCTTCGATTTGCACGAAATGTGGCACAGCGTACTGAATTAAGTCTAAAACGATGTGTGTTAAATTTCGAGGATATCGGTTTAAATTTAGATATAGCTCCCATATATATTTTCTTCCGATTTTCGGTAAATAGTGCACCAAAGTCCCTTTGTATCCTTCGATTTCCACGAAATTTCGCATAGGTTGAGACTTAGATATAGCTCCACATAGAGATTATATTTTTAACAACGCGGCGTACCGAATAGCATGTATCAACTTTGCTATAAATCGTTTTCCATAAAATTTCCGCATGTTTCGCAGACGGCTCTAAATCTGAACGAATGAAATTAAAGTTAGGATAGGTTGGAGAAAGAGGGAACTTAGACATGCATTTGTTAGAATACATATGTACAATAAACCCAAGTACCCAAGTAGTGAAGGGTATCATATAGTCGGCCCAGTCAGACTTTACTACTTTCCTTACTGTTTTTTTTTATAAAGAATGGTGTTAAGGACCTAAAGAAGGCCTGGATTTATTAAAAATATTTTTAAAGACCTAAGCAAGGCCTGGATATATTAAAAAATATTTTTTTTAAGGATCGGGTTATAAATCTCAAAATTACTATTAATATATATGAATAGGCAATTAAATACCTCTCTTATCAAATTACATCATGATATCCTTACTTCCGTAACAATTACCCCACAATAACCTAAACTCTCTTTTTGATTAGTTCCTCCAAATGCAATTCTATTTGATGCACCGCTAGCTGTAATGCAGTCAGTCATTGTTAGTATTCTGGTTATTTACCATGCAATGGTCAAATGGCAACAACAACAACTACAAAGCCCGAGTGGCGGTGATTGTTAAGAAGAAGAAGAAAAAAAAAAATAAAGTTGTTCCACGCTTCAGTGTTCTCGGCTTAGATGCATTTAAGCCTTTATGCCTATTGTTAGTGGCAAATGGTTTCAAAGTGCCATTAACCACGTAAACATTAATTTAACAAGGAAACACACACACCTATACACTCATACTCAAGATGCGATGCAATGATTTAACCCCGTCTACTACTTCACCACCTCCTCGTCCAACGACCACATTGTATTTGCTATGGAAATTGAGAAATAAACAAAAAATAGATTCGAACAGAACATCAAATTGTTCTGTAGCATTTGTCCGATGGAAATTTTTCCAGTTCCAAGTATAGATGCGGACTAGCTATTACATCATTTACATGTTTGGCATACATGTTGGTTATACATTTGTTCTCATCTCAATTCTGTTCATCTCTTTTGTGGAGTTCAAAATTTTTTGTGTTTACCGAACAAACGAGTTAATAAACATTGATCTGAAATGACCATGTCTTGAGAAGAAGAAAATCAAAGGCTTAAAGATGCCGCCACAATTTTGATTTTTTTGTTAAATAACAACAAGAGGAAGAAAAGAGGTAAACCATAACGCTCATAATAATAGATGCCGCCCGCCCGCCAACCACACACATACACACCACTGCCACCTCCGCAAAGTGTTCTTTCATACCAATATTCTAATAAAATAGAATAATATTTATTTATTATTGGCGGTAGATCATCACATTTTCGGGTGTGGAATTCATGTGAAAATGGTAATGTGGATATGGGCAAGGTTTTGTATGCATAATGGTCAGGCAGGGTGAATGACGAATACATTCAAAGAAGCACACTATGAAATATTCTGAAAATTAGATTTACAAAAAACTACTCCTTGTTATGGTCCTTGAAAACCAGTAAGGAAAGTAGTAAAATCGGACTGGACCGACTATATGATACCCTTCACCACTTTGGGTATATTGTACATATGTATCCTAGCAATTGCATGTCTAAGTTCCCTCTTTCTCCAACCTATCCTAACTTTAATTTCATTCGAGCAGATTTATAGCCGTCTGCGTAATATGGGGAAAATTTATGGAAAACAATTTATAGCAAAATTGATACACGTTATTCGATACGCCGCGTTGTTAAAAATATAATCTGTATGTGGGAGTTATATCTAAATCTGAAACGATTTTCACGAAAATTAACACACATGTTACAAATTTCGTGCACATCGAGGGATATATAGGGACCATGGAGCACCATTTACATAAATTCGGTCGAAAATATATACGAAAATATATATTTCGCTATGCGAAATTTCGTACAAATAGAAGGATACAAAGGGACTTTGGTGCACTATTTACCTAAAATCGGATGAATATATATATATATATATATATATGAGAGCTATATCTAAATCTCAACTGATTTTCACGAAATTGAACACACGTCGTTCTAGACCTAATTCAGCACCCTATGCGAAATTTCGTGAAAATCGAAGGATATATAGAGGATTTGGTGCATTATTTACCTAAAATCGGACGAAAATATCTAAATATTAACCGATTTTCACGAAACTTAACAGACATTGTTCTAGACTTAATTCAGTACGCTATGACAAATTTCGCGCAAATCGAAAGATATATAAGGACTTTGGTGCACCAATTATCTAAAATCGGACGAAAATATATATGGGAGCTATATCTAAATGGAAACCGATTTTCGCGAAACTCAACACTCATCAGTGTAGACTTAAGCCAGTACCCCATGCAAAATTTCGTGCAAATCGAAAGACATTTAGGGGCTTTGGTATACCATTTACATTAAATCGGACGAAACTATATATGGGAGTTATATCTAACTCTGAACCCATTTTCACGAAACTTGACACACATCGTTCTAGACTCAATTCAGTATACTATGCCAAATTTCGTGTAAATCTAAGGATATATAGGGACTTTGGTGCACTATTTACCGAAAATCGGACTAAAATATACATGGGAGCTATATCTAAATCTGCACCGATTTCCACGAAACTTAACACGCGTTGTCCTAAATTGAATTCAGTACACTATGCCAAATTTCGTGCAAATCGAAAGATATATAGGGGCTTTGGTACACCATTTACCTAAAATCTGACGAAACTATATATATATATATATAACACACGTTATCCTAGACGTAATTCAGTACTCTATGCCAAAATTCGTACAAGTCGAGAGATATATAGGGACTTTGGTGCACCAATTATCTAAAATCGGACGAAAATATATATGGGAGCTATATCTAAATGGAAACCGATTTTCGCGAAACTCAACACACATCAGTGTAGACTTAAGTCAGTACCCCATGCAAAATTTCGTTCAAATCGAAAGACATTTAGGGGCTTTGGTATACCATTTACATTAAATCGGACGAAACTATATATGGGAGCTATATCTAACTCTGAACCCATTTTCACGAAACTTGACACACATCGTTCTAGACTCAATTCAGTATACTATGCCAAATTTCGTGTAAATCTAAGGATATATAGGGACTTTGGTGCACTATTTACCGAAAATCGGACTAAAATATACATGGGAGCTATATCTAAATCTGCACCGATTTTCACGAAACTTAACACGCGTTGTCCTAAATTGAATTCAGTACCCTATGCCAAATTTCGTGCAAATCGAAAGATATATAGGGGCTTTGGTACACCATTTACCTAAAATCTGACGAAACTATATAAAGGAAGCTATATCCAAATCTGAACCAATTTTCAGGAAACTTAACACACGTTATCCTAGACGTAATTCAGTACTCTATGCCAAAATTCGTACAAGTCGAGAGATATATAGGGACGTTGGTGCACCATTTACATTAAATCGGACAAATACATATGGGAGCTATATCTAAATCAGAACCGATTTTTTACAATTTCAATGTGGTTCGTCCTTGGGCCAAATTAGTGACCTATGCCAAATTTCATCCAATTCGGATCATAAATGCGACCTGCACTTTGTTTACAATTTAACACCAACAGACAGACAGACGGACGGACGGATATGCATAAATCGACTCAGAAGGTGATTCTATGCATATTCTCAAAAAGACCCATGTGTCTATCTCGTTTCCTTTTGCCTGTTACAAACATATACACAAAGACATACTACCCTGTACCACAGAATGGTGAAGGGTATAAAAATTAATGTGAAAATATCAAAGTATTGTCTTGTCTAAGTCCTTGAAAAATTATTCCTTAAGAATCCGATCCTTGTTTTGATCCATAAAAAATATTCTTTAAGGATCCAATCCTTGTTTTGGCCCATAGAAATATTACATAGGAATCCAATCCTTGTTTCGGTTCATAAAAAAATATTCTTTAGGAATCCGCTCCTTGTCTAAGTCCTTGAAAAAAATATTCATTAAGTATCCTCGACTTGTCTAAGTCCTTGAAAACATTTTATTTAGGAATTAACGTAGTTAGGTCGATAAAAAATATTGCTTTAGAAAATCAACGCCTTTGATAGGTCCTTCAAAAAATATTGCTTTAGAAAATCCACGCCTTTGATAGGTCTTTCAAAAAATATTGCTTTAGAAAATCCACGCCTTTGATAGGTCCTTATATAAATATTGCTTTAGAAAATCTACGCCTTTGATAGGTCCTTCAAAAAATATTGCTTTAGAAAATCCACGCCTTTGATAGGTCCTTCAAAAAATATTGCTTTAGAAAATCCACGCCTTTGATAGGTCCTTCAAAAAATATTGCTTTAGAAAATCCACGCCTTTGATAGGTCCTTATATAAATATTGCTTTAAAAAATCCACGCCTTTGATAGGTCCTTCAAAAAATATTGCTTTAGAAAATCCACGCCTTTGATAGGTCCTTCAAAAAATATTGCTTTAGAAAATCCACGCCTTTGATAGGTCCTTATATAAATATTGCTTTAAAAAATCCACGCCTTTGATATGTCCTTAAAAATATTGCTTTAAAAAATCCACGCCTTTGATAGGTCCTTAAAAATATTGCTTTAAAAAATCCACGCCTTTGATATGTCCTTAAAAATATTGCTTTAAAAAATCCACGCCATTGATAGGTCCTTAAAATATTGTTTTAAAAAATCCACGCCTTTGATAGGTCCTTAAAATATTGTTTTAAAAAATTCTATGCCTTTTTGAGGTTCATAAAAATATTTTTTTTAATCCATGTACCAAACCCCAAGACAACATGCCCCACTCAATTGCCTATTTCTTATTTCAATATACAATTTCTTTGATTTTTCGTCATAGTTCGTCTTCCGCCTCGATGGGTCAATATTGACGCAAACCCAACTCAAACCCTTTTGCTCAAACCAATTGTTCTTCATTTATGGAAAAACACAAATCAAATAGTTCATGGTGTAATTCCAAAAAACAAGGCAACAGCGAGAATAGAAAAACAAAAAAAAAGTTATGTTCTAATAAGCCGCCTCATAATGGCCAACAGCAACAAGTTAAGTCAATATTTGACATGACCATGTTTTAGCTCACCATCCTCAATCATCAACTCACTTACCATCATCACAGCAGTTTTGTTAGAATGATTTTTGGCTTGTTGACTTGGCTTGGGTTCATGTTCGACTTGGCCTAAACTAACAAGACAGTATTGACCAACACGATGTTCTTTAACTGTGCCACAATTTTTCTTCCAGTTGTTGTTGTTGCCGTTGTTATTTTTGTAGTTGTTGTGGTATTCCATTTGTGGCACTTCTTCGACTAGGTCTGCCTCAGTTTAGTTTAATAAGGCCATTAGTGGGGGGCCACCAACCACCACCACCACCAATGTTGTTGTTTACCCTTGGCGGGAGTTTTCAGATTTTGTTGTTGTTGTTTTTGTTGCATGGCTAAGAGCAACTCTTTAAAGGAGCATCAGGGCCATGTTTGCTGAGCGTTGTCTTTTGATGATGGTGTTAAAAAGGACCGGCACTTTTATTTACCATTAATTTAACATAATAATGAAATGGAAATCACATCGGGTCTACGACTTGAGATTTAAGGAGGAAAAGGCTTGTTAGCATGATTTGGAGAGGAGAAGGAAAGGGGTTACTGGTGAGGAGGAAATGAATGATTTAATTAAATGGTAAAAATAAGCCATTAGGCAAATGATATGAACGATGGTCAAAGGAGGCTGGGTTAATGGAGAGACTATTCTTTAACAAAAAATTGTATATGGGCTTAAACAAGGCGTGGATTTTTGGAAATAATTTTTTGAAGGACCTAAACAAGGTTTTAAAAAATTTTTTTCGATGGCCTAAACAAGGCGTTTTGTTATATTTGAAAGTGTCGTTTCAACTTTAATTTTTACATTAAAAACTTCTCAGAATTACATTATCCATCCTTCCATTTTTTTCAACACCGCAAAAATATGTAACTTGGCATTGTTGCCACGGCCGATAATCAAAACACCACGGGTGGTGATGACAGTCATCCAGCAAGACCATCAAAATGGAATTGTAAAAATAAAATGGAAAATGGTTTCGAATTGCACATTGATTGGTTGATGATGATAATGACTACGACGATGATGATAAATGCCATAATTTAATATTTTATGTCACATATATGCCGGGTGGGGTGGACAAGACAGGACACAAAAGAGGAAACAAATGTGAAGCAGAAGAGTTAACTGGAATATATCAAAATTTTTTTCAAAATTTCCAAATTGTAAAATCCCCACAAAAAAGTGGAATAATACTTGAGAGAAAATAAAAGGTTAAAAAATATTTTGAAATCTTTTTCAAATTATCTAAAAATGTAATAAAAAATAAAAACCAACAAATGTGTTGTGCTGTTGTACCCACAAAAAATGTTATAATACAAGATTTGACCGAGATCTTCTTTAGAATTTTTTTATTAAATTAAACAATAGCGAAAGAAAGGTTGGCAAGCTTAAAGTTCAATTTTGAGGATGATTGCCTCGAACATACATGCACTCAATGTGAAAGTTCAATACATCGATGGAGGTGGGTATAAACAGACAGGGAATAACAAAATTAAACATTTATAAAATAATACCTGCTGAGGGACTTCATCAAGGAGCTGGCTCTGGTATATCGCATATCTTTGGAAAGGGAGGACCTGTGAAGATCCTCTAAATAATTAGGATTTCATGGTGATATATCTTTTAAAAATTTCCCAAAGATCATCTATATATGGAGAACAAGGTCTACCTTTAATATGGCAAACCTCTTGAAAGTATTTTAACTTTAGATGATTTCTTTTCTTTTTAGCCTATAAAAGGTCTGTTCATGAGTTTAAAAGACTTTTAAATATATTTTGCCAACATGTGTTATTTTCTTATTAAATTACGCCTATTTAATTTATTTAAAAAAATATATGTATACCCACACAACAATGTTGTCAGGGTATTATAGCCAACTAAACCAAATACCAAATGTTTAAATTAGCCAACTTTGAATCGTATGGCGTAAATGTCTAATCGATTAAGGGGATGTAAATATCGCGTAATATGACCCAGACTCGGAATATAGATCTGTAGAACATTATAGTATTAGTAGTTGTGTAGGGCATCATATGGTCGTCCGACTATACTGTTCAGCTCACTGGTTTAATATTACAATTACTACACTAGAGAAAGGAAACTTCGCACAGATGGCTAGCAAAGTTTGCATGAAGTTAGCTTATAATTTTCGGTAAAGTTAGGATTATATTTAAAATATGAAATATATCGAAAACTAATTATACCCTTCACCACACTGTGGTACAGGGTATTATGTCTTTGTGCATATGTTTGTAACAGGCAAAAGGAAACGAGATAGGCACATGGTTCCTTTTCAGAATGTGCATGTTTACAATTTAACATTGTAAACAAAGTACAGGTCGCATTTATGGTCCGAATTGGATGAAATTTGGCATAGGTCTCTTATTTGGCCCAAGGACGAACCCTATTGAAATTGAGACAAATCGGTTCAGATTTAGATATAGCTCCCATATATATTTTCGTCCGATTTAATGTAAATGTTGTACCAAAGTCAATATACATCTTTCGATTTGCACGAAATTTGGTATAGTGTACTGAATAAGGTCTAGACTGATGTGTGTCAAGTTTCCTGAAAATCGGTCCAGATTTAGATATAGCTCTCATATATATTTTCGTCCGATTTAATGTAAATGGTATACCAATGTCCCTATATATATTTCGATTTGCACGAAATTTGGCATAGCGTACTCAATTGAGGGTAGAATGATGTATATTAAGTTTCGTGAAAATCGGTTCAGATTTAGTTATAGCTCCCATATATAGTTTCGTCCAATTTGAGGTAAATAGTGCACCAAAGTCCCTATATATCCTTCGATTTGCACGAAATTTGGCACAGCATACTGAATTGAGTCGTGAAAATCGGTTCAATTTGGCACAGGTCACTTATTTGGCCCAAGGACGAACCCTATTGAAATTATGAAAAATCGGTTCAGATTTAGATATAGCTCCCATATATATTTTCGCCCGATTTAATGTAAACTGTCCCTATATATCTTTCGATTTGCACGAAATTAGGCACAGCCTAATGATGTAGGTCTAGAATGATGTGTGTGAAGTTTCAAGAAAATCGGTTCAGATTTGGATATAGCTCCCATATATATTTTCGTCCGATTTAAGGTAAATGGTGTACCAAAGTCCCTATATATCTTTCGATTTATACGAAATTTTCCACAGTGTTGTGAATTAGGTCTAAAATGATGTGCGTCAAGTTTCCTGAAAATCGGTTCACATTTGGATATATCTCCCATATATATTTTCGTCCGATTTAAGGTAAATGGTGTACCAAAGTCTCTATATATTATTAGATTTGTACGAAATTTGGCATTGCGTACTCAATTAAGTCGAGAACGATGTTTGTTAAATTTTGTAAATATCGGTTCAGATTTAGATATAGCTCCCATATATATGTTCGTCCGATTTTAGGTAAATATTGCACCAAAGTCCCTATATATTCTTCGATTTGCATAAAATTTGGCTTAGCGTACTAAATTGACTCTAGAATGGTGAGTGGTGAGTTTCGAGAAAATCTGTCGAGATTTCGATATAGCTCCCATATACATGTTCGTCCGATATTATGTAAATGATGCACCAACGTCCCTATATATCCTTCGATTTGCAAGAAAGTTGGCAAAGCGCACTGAATTAAGTCTAAAGCGATGTGTGTTAAATTTCGTGAAAATCGGTTGAGAGTTTGATATAGCTCCCATATATATTTTCATCCGATTTTATTTAAATAGTGCACCAAGATCCCGCTATTTCCTTCGATTTGCACGAAATTTCGCATATCGTACTGAATTGAGTCTAGAATGATGAGTGGTGAGTTTCGGGAAAATCGGTTTAGATTTCGACATATCTCCCATATATATTTTCGTTCAATTTTATGGAAATGGTGCACCACGGTGCCTATATTTATCTTTAGATTTGCATAAAATTTGGCATAGCGTACCGAATTAAGTTGAGAAAGATGTGTGTTAATTTTCGTGAACATTGGTTTAGATTTAGATATAGCTCCCACATATAGATTATATTTTTAGCAACGCGCGTACCGAATAGCGTATATCAATTTTGCTATAAATAGTTTTCCATAAATTTTCACCATGTTGCGCAGACGGCTCTAAATCTGCTCGAATGAAATTAAAGTTAGGATAGGTTGGAAAAAGAGGAAACATAGACATGATATTGTTAGGATACATATATATACAATATACCCAAAGTGGTGAAGGGTATTATATAGTCGGCCCAGTCCGACTTTAATACTTTCCTTACTGGTTTTTGATTGCTTTTTAAAATAATATGTGCAAAAAGGCGTATTGAATGTCTTCTGTCCATTGAGGATCTTCTGAAGGTCTTCTGTTCATTGAAGAGCTCGAATAAGTCGCTCTCATTGAACTCGATAAAACATTTTCCAAAGTCTATTATTCATTGAATCATCTCTGTGGAGTTCCTCTTGTATATACCTAAAATGGAGTCCGATTTTTTTTCTCCTTATTAGTCTGGAGGTAATTTATATAAGTAGTCAAAAAAGGTCTTCTGTCTGTTGAGCACCTCGTGGATGTCTTTCGTTAATTCAAATGTGTATAGAAGTATTTTGTCGTTGTGTACTGTATCATATCGTCAGCTCCATACGATATTTGTCCTTTTTAACCGGCTTTAAAATATTTTTATAAAAAGGCGTATTAAATATCTTTTGCCTATTGAGGACCTTTTAGAGGCATTCGGTACATTGAAGGTCTCATAGAAGATTTATATCTATAAATGATCGTTCATAGGTCTGTTTCCCAATGAAACAATCTGTTAGACCCTATTTATCCCACCTTTTCCAAACCTCCCTCTCTCCCATAACATGCACCACCTTCAACTTATTACTCCGCGCGTCATTTCATTTCCCAATGGTATTATTGGTAACACAAAAACGTTCAAAAGATGTCCAGACGCTTTGGTCATTCAGACGAAGCTCTGCAAAGAATAAAAAAATACAACAAAAACAACAACAAATCGTATATAAAAAAAACTTAAAACAATACTATAAAATAAACACTACATGTTGACCTTTAAGATCAAGTGTAACACAAATTGCAATGAACCGATTTAATTTTTTGTTGTTGTTGGCGACTAGGTTAGGTGGTTGGTTGGCTGTTGGTTCGATCGTTTGTGAACGTCTTCGCCAAGTTGAAAACATGAGGTCGTCGTCGATGATGTTCATTTAATACCATGAAACAATAACAACAACAACAACACGAAAATAAAAGGTAATGCGTTTTTCATTTGTGCGATGGATGGACATGAAGACTGCGTGAACCATTTAGTTAGGAGTTTTTAAATGTTGCCAATTGTTGTTGGTGGTGTTGTTGTTGTTGGTTGCTTGTGTTAACTAAAAAGTTAAAACAAACATTGGTAAGGTTTTTTTGCTCTTCTCGTCTGTTCAGTGTCTGCCATGGATGGTGTGATTGACTTTACACACAAGCACACACCATGTTCAAGACGATCCGCCAGTCTCCTGAAAAAAAATCCCCAATGAAAACGCAAAACAACAACAACAACTCCAGCAAATAAAATGAAACAAAGTGAAGATCAACTTTTCATGACTTTAATCAGAGCACTTTAATCGACACGAACATTTTGTTGTAGTTTTGTTCGCAAAGCAATGAATGTCGGTGCTGTTGTTGTTGTTATGGTTGCCCGGCACTTCTGGTCTGTTTTTTTCTGATGCCAACTCCACACGCAGCTTTAATGTTTCAGTTTTTGTTTTTGCTGTTCGCTTTTTTCACTTTGCGTTACACAAAAACCAATCTCAGTATCTTGAAGAAACTCCCAAGGGTTTTGAGCCATCCTCCAGGTTCGGCTGGTGGTTGGTTGGCTGGCAGTCCGTCCAGCCAACCGTGCGATCATTTTGTCCGGCCAACATGTCCATCTGAAAGAAAGGAAAAAAATACCCCAACAGAGGGTTCTTAATGTCAGTCTGGATCACACAGCAACACACAGAGATACACTGGTTGTACGTCCGTCCGTCCGTCCACTAGGTTCTCTGCATCACTCTTTTTTGATTGTGTGTAATTTAAAAGGGTGTGCTTAAATGTAGTTTAAATTAAGGTGGACTATCGTGTGCCCAAGATCACTAATTAGATGAGTTTTTAAGCGCCGGTCTTTAAGTTAGGCCCTCGCGTTTTTTTTTGCTTCTTTTTCTTTTCGTTGCTCTTCGCACCCCTCCACGTTCATTCGTTGTTTCAATTGTGATGACCGGTATTCATGTTTATTTAGTTTTTTCTGTTCGAAATCATTTTCTTTCTTATGTAGGCAAACGAAAGTGGATTTCATTCTTTAGTTTGTATGCGGATAATTGTGGGAATTTCTTCTACTTCGTCTTCTTTTGATTGTCGTTTAACACAGTTTTTTTTTTTTTTTTTGAGAAATGAAATTCCAAAAAATAATAAATATTAAATTGAGAAGAAATTATTAGATCATATCGCTCCCTAAATAACTTTCATGGGAGTTTTTGGATTGAGGAGTTTTTTTTTTATTTAAACAGGTTAATGGGTTTTTTTACTCTAAATTTTGAAGGGCTAATTGGAGAAAAATATTTTTTAAAGAAAAACGTTGATTTAAAAAAATATTTTTTAAAGGACCACCATAAATCGTGGATTTATTTTTTTAAACAACAAAAGGCGTGAATATTTGGAGCCCAATAAGGACGAAGTCGGTCGGAAATATATATATGGGCTACATATGTACTCCCACACGCAATTACGTTATTCTATTCTGAAAAAACACATGACGAGTTTGGCGCAACATTTACTTAAAATCGGATGAAAATCGGATAAGGAAGCTATATCCAAATATGAACGGATTTCAACGGAACTTGTCTCAGTTTAGGTTAGACTAATTTATGCACGTCTTCTTCCTAATGGACATATTTTGGATCCTTGAGTCCAACTGAAAATCGGACGAAACTATATGGGAGCTATATCTAAATCTGAACGGATTCCAACAAAACTTGACACACGTTTGGCTATCCTATTTTAAATACGTTGTGCAAAATTTTGTGGCAATCGGCCTAACTTTGAGTCTTTGGTGCGCCGTTTATTTGAAATCGGAAGAAAATATATATGGGAGCTATATCTAAATCCGAACTGAATCTAAATTAGGACAACTTGACACATGTTATCTTGCTATAGCACATTGTGAAACATTGTGTGGCAATCGGCCTAACTTTAAGTCTTAAAATCGGACAATTTTCAGTAAACTTTGCGCACATCATTCTAGACTCAATTCCATACGCCATGTCAAATTGCGCGCAAATTCAAATTTCGTTCAAATCGAATGATATATAGGGAATTTAGTACACCATTGACATAAAATCGGAAGAAAATATATATAGGAGCTATATCTAAATCTGAACCGATATTCACGAAATTTTGCACACATCGTTCTAGACTTAATTCAGTAACCTCATGGAACGCTATGCAAATTTCGAGCAAATCGAAAAATATATAGGGACTTTTGTGAACCATTTACATTAAATCGGACGAAAATATATATGGAAGCTAAATCTAAATCTGAACCGATTTTCAGGAAACTTAACACACATCATTCAAAACTCAATTTAGTACGCTATGCCAAATTTCGTGCAAATCGAATGATATATAGGAACTCTGGTGCACCATTTACCTTAAATCGGACGAAAATTTATATGGGAGCTATATCGAAATCTAAACCGATTTACACGAAACTTAGCACACATCATTCTGGATCTCATTCATTACGCTGTGCCAAATTTCGTGCAAATCAGAAAA